>NC_029535.1:2797254-2801943 GCF_001577835.2 Coturnix japonica | reverse complement strand
ATCCATATTAAAAAGAATATGTGAAAACTTGCAGCAACACATTTACAGTCCATCAGTATGCGTTTTCAAATGCCCATGCCTCCAATGCAACAGTCAAACTCAGAATCAAATCAGCCAAAGGGAATTATTTCTACTCAGAAGTTATGTTGAAAAGAAAGTAGCAGAAAACAGTAAAGCATAGAATAACTTTACACTGTAACTAACACACCTACATAGACTTGCTGGTGAATTAAGCAGCAACACACTCTGCACTAGGGAAAGTGTCCATCCTCATCAAGCAGAAGACCAATGTTACCAATGGTCCTTTTCCCATCATATATTTTAAAAAGCCCTTTTTCTAGTTCCACCCACACCACTGACCAGCTTCAGTTCTGAGGTCTGTATCACCTAAATGTTCTCCCTGCAATGGCAAACAACATCTCTGTAATCCTCCCACACTCACAGAATCACATAATGGACAGGTTGGAAGGACCTCAAGGATCATGAAGCTCCAAACTCCCCACCACAAGCAGGCCACCAACCTCCACATTTAATACCAGCCCAGGCTGCCCAGGGCCCCATCCAACCTGGCCTTGAACATCTCCAGGGATGGACAGGGCATAAACCCTCAATGTTTAAAAGCAACAAATCTACAAGCACCATTCCCCATTGGTTCCCCTAGAACCATGTACCAAGAATTACCATCAAGCCATTTTAGGACCCTCCTGGACCTGTTTTATACCAGCGTGTGGTATTCACCTTAATGTCTGGTTAGTTGAAGTCACCGTAAGGACAAGAGCACCTGATGCACAGGTACCTCTTCAGGTCCGAAGCTCCAACTCCCCCACCACAAGCAGGGCCACCAACCTCCACATTTAATACCAGCCCAGGCTGCCCAGGGCCCCATCCAACCTGGCCTTGAACATCTCCAGGGATGGACAGGGCATAAACCTCAATGTTTAAAAGCAACAAATCTACAAGCACCATTCCCCATTGGTTCCCCTAGAACCTGTACCAAGAAATTACCATCAAGCCATTTTTAGGACCCTCCTGGACCTGTTTTATACCAGCTGTGTGGTATTCACCCTTAATGTCTGGTTAGTTGAAGTCACCGTAAGGACAAGAGCACCTGATGCACAGGTACCTCTCAGGTCCTTAAAGAATACATCATCAGTGTCATCATCGCAGAAGGGTGGCCTATGGTAGATGACACTTCACTTCCTCTCCCACAACTGCTCTGCCTGTCACTGATGAAGGGCCAGTAACAGTCCATCATGACACAACAGGCACAGGGCTCTTCCCAACACATTTTGCTAATGCCAATGACACTGCAGCTATGGGACAGTGCCAAGACTTCCAGCTGCTCTACCTACTTCCACCTGCTGTGCGAATTGTTGTATAAGTGTTTCAAATGTGCTTCACTGTACCGAGAACTCATGGAAATGTCAGTAACACACAATCCCTAAAATTCTGCAGTCTTCTCCCACAGTTTATCACCAGTGAGCCTGGTTTTATTTCTTTTCATGCTTCAAATCACAAACATCTCGCAGTCTCTCCACAGTAGCAACCAGTGCAGCCGGACTGTCATGCTCAAATCAAGCACCCTCATCCCCTCAAAACCCACGCCACGTAGCTTCCCCACGCCCAACACAGGCCAGTTTTGGCACCAATGGACATCAACGGCACAACTGCCAGGCTTGCTGAGCACAAACACACTCCGACAACCGCCTAATAAATACGGAACCCTACAACAGAACATCATCCCTAGCGACTCGCACTGAGGACAGACTCTGGCACCAAGGACAATTCACACAGTCCCCTTACTACCTTTGTTCCCCCCCCCCGTGGCAGAGGATGGATCCTCCCCACCACAAGAAAGCCCGCTCAGGGACACAGCAAACCTGAGCCGGGATTGGGAGTCGATCCACCAGAGAGCAAGCCGCGACCCGCGAGGACATCCCTCGGAGGAGACCCAGGAGGGACCCCCCCATCGAGGCAGGGCAGGCACCACAACATCGTGTCGCCTGGCGACGCTGCTACCTTCCATTCGGCCGGCGCACCAAGGGCTTCCACCAATCTGGCGTGAAAAGCACCAAAACCGCCAATACGAGCCCCTGCGCCAAGCGCTGCTCCCCGCCGCCCCTTCCGCCCGCCATCCTCAGCCTCCCAAGACCTCTCACCTCTTCCTACCTCGAGAGACGAAGGACTGGCACTGCTGTCCCACAACTCGCGGCGCCCGGCGACCAAGACAAAGCCAACAGGATGGGTCAGCTCCGCAGCCCCCAGCGAGCCCTACAAAGGGCAGGACGGGACGTGTTCCCTCACCGGCTGCACCACCGACAAGCACAAGGAAGTCAAGCGACGCCCCGACTCCCTGCGGCCTCCAGCGCGGCAAACAGAGCACGAGAGCGGCTGTCCCTGAAAGCAGAGGACTGCTGGGACGAAGAAGGGGGGCTCAAGGGCAGCACAAAGTCCCCAGTCTCCACTGGACGCTTTAACACGGGCACAACCATAAAAGGACAACACAAAGTAAAGCAAACAAAGCACACAATAATATAAAAGCAAAACCTCCAGCCTCTCTTTGGGACTTGAGGTCGGACCAGGCCCGAGAAGACCAAGGGGGAATGAGGAGCAACGGAGTCCCAGAGGCCCCCGCCCAAGCATGGACCACCATGTGTGCTGGTTGCCTGGCCAGAATCAAGCGCTTTTCCAACACAACACCTTCGCCCAACCCTCCCCACTGGAGCCCTGGGCGGCTCTCAAACTTCTAAGACCTTCTAAATGTGGCCCAAAACACACAATGCCCGCCAACCAGTGGAGGTCACAAGCATCACACCAAGACAGCCCGCTCCTTGTTTCTGCGTAGCTCCTGCGTTAAGCGGAATGAAACCACTCCAAGGTCCAGGTCTCTCTGCAACCCGCATCACTCCAGGCCACTCACCCTGTACCAAGGTGTCAACGTCATGTGGACAGAGTGATACCAAGCCAATAACCATGACAATATTAGCCCAGTCACAAAGAAGGCAGCAGGCTCATCACGCCCTAAAACCACAACTATGAAAAAATACATGAGTAGAACTGACTATGCACAGTCGGCGTGTGCTAGAAGCAAGGCTGCACTAAGAATCAAAACGCAAACTCAACAGCCGGCTCAGCAAAATCACCCACAGAAGCACTCCTTCCTTCTTCACTGTAACCCCTTCGCTGCCTGATCACTGCAAACAGAGCGAGCAACACGTTTCCAGAACACACAAACAATTTGGGGCCGGCCAATCCTCTCGCGGAAAAGGGGAAAATAAATGAACGGGCTGCATTTACAGTTAACCCGGTATCGCTCTCCTCAACATCCGCAGGATATACGCGACAGAAGGCTCTGGGAGCCCTTGAGGGCTGGCACACAGATGCGGTGGAATGCACCATATCAAATGCGGAGCGGTATGGACAAGAAGCAGTGGGGGGCAAGTCCCCTCAGGCTCACACCAAACCATCACCAGCCTCGTGGCTCGGCTGAGCGTGCCCACCACCACATGGCTCAGTCATGTGGTAATGAAATTCCATTCCATCGGGGCCAAACCCCAAGGCCCACCAGGTCAGCCCAAAGACACGGGTATCCATCAAACCAAACAGTAGCAGCGGGGGTTACCGAAAAAGAATCCTCGGTGGCAGAAACTTACCTGTAAACATTTTACCTTTCTGGCTGGGGTCCCTTAAGTACCATTAAACGTAGCGCCACGAAAAGAATGCCATAGCTGAAATGTCGGAAACTCACAAAAAATCCAAGAACGAAGGAAACTACAAAAAGAAAAAGGGAATGAAACTCAATGCCCTTAAGGATAAAGGTACCCGAAAAAAAGTGCAAAGACAAAACATTACCAAGGAAGACAAGGCCAAAAAGGCTTGAGCGTACAGACAAAAGCCATCTTGAAACTACAAGGAAAACCAGGATGGCGTTATCACTGAAGAATAGGAAACAAAAGACAACTGCTCCTGCAGCTGAAACCTGAATAAGTAGTGATGGTCGAGCACCTTCAAAAAGGGGACGGGCCCGGACCAAAGACACAAGACGAAAGCAGCAACAAAGGTGCAGCCTCTGGAAAGCCCCCAAGGCACGAGGCCCCAGCAGCTCCACACAATTCACAGCAAAACATAAACAGACCTGTGAAGCAAGGGATGCAGATACTGGGCATCCCACCAAGGTATCACCGCTTTGCATAAAAGTGCTAACATAATGAAGAGTAATGCAAGGAAACCAAATACACCAAGATAAAATCCCAGAAAACAAAGACAACAGATCTATTAAAGGTGATCGAGAATCTAAAGGAGTTAAGAGAAGATCGGAGAGAGATTCTCAGAAGCGCAAACAGAAAACGCAAGAACACAGCCAAGCTGCAAAAGACCAATGACAAATACACAGCAATAGGGGGGCATGACGGACCCCACAAGCGGGACTCTCCATGTAGAGACGGTCAAAGCACCGGTAGGGGTGACAGCAAAATCTGATCCACTCAAAACTGCCCAACTTCAAAATAGAGTAGGAAGCCCCAGAAGTCCCTTCGGGACCTAACTAGCGGAACTGCTAGACGGATGGACGAGAACACGAACCAATGCAGTCAGATCCAGTTCCCAAAACTCCAGGACACCAGATCCTGATTTAATAGACCCAGCTAACAAAAAAGCAGGCCAGCCACCAAGACCTCACATACGCCATGA